>NC_079220.1:45899075-45904752 GCF_029633865.1 Lampris incognitus | reverse complement strand
GAGAAAATGGACCGATTTTTATTCCATGCAATCTAAGAACGATTCCAGTCATGTCACATTTATTTCCATCATTATATCACTAATGTCATGAAGCACAACAAAAAGACACAGAGAAAAAGCAAGCGAAAATGAAAGAGTAACAGACTCAGAAAATAACTTTATTACTGGCGTCAGCTTATTCAGTCTGCAGTAGGAAGTACACTTGAGAAAGGCTTCTAGTTCACCGAGTTTAGTTTGGCACCAATAACAATAAAAACCATGAGGAGCTTGCTTTCAGGGACACTCTGTGAGGCTCCCGCCTACCTTTTCTGGGATCAGCTCTACGGTGTCTATATAATACAATCTCCTGAAGCCGCTTTGAACTCGGGTGTGCCTCCGGTGACGATAGAGGCAATGCAGAGTCGAAAGGGAGCGGTGTTCCTATAGCTCAGACACAGCTCCATATGGCTGTGAAGGGAAACCCGGCAGTGCCACACAGCCTCTCTCCCCCCGACCAGCTTACATCGGTCTCGCCATCACATCCCTTTGTCTCGGGATGACGGACCGCTTGTCATTTTCAGAGGCGAAGTGAGTAAAACTTCTACAAAGGTAACCTCACATATGGGGCCTGGTGGTATCTCTGGCTGTGCTGTGAAAGCGTGTGCCGACCAGCTGGCAGTCGAATTCATGGACAAATTGAACCTCGCCCTGTTCCAGTCTGTCTTCCCTCATCCCTTCTTCTTTTAAAAAGACCACCATTAAACCAGTCCTTAAAGAAACCCAAGACTGAGCATTTCTTTGCCAACAACTAGAGCTACTATGCTGCACTGTTAATTTACTGTTTTGTTACTTTACACTTGACAAAGAACTTTGATTTGGTGTGGTACCCCCATCTCTCAGCCAGGCAACCGGGCCTTCCTGCAGGGTCTGCTGACAAATGGACATAAAAGAGAGGCTTAATTGGCTGCAGGTGCATTTTGTTGACCACCTGGGCAACTCCTGGCGTCCTCTGCCTGCTGACAAATGCTGAGTCTTATGGCCTTTGGCCTCAGCCGGTAACTGAACCTGAGCCTGAGGGGCAGTGCAGAACATATGTGTGCACCGTGGCCAAGCCAGAAGTCTTCATGTCTCATGTTGTGCAGCAACTATCAAGGGAAATTTCGTCACATAAGCATCAAAAGCAGTTTTATTTTCAGCTGATTTCAGGTAACTGGAATTCTTGCTTGTTATACTTGGTACACACCCACACACTCCATGTACATGTACACTAGGGCTGGGAATCCGCAGTGACCGCCCGATTCAGTATTGCATTGATATTTGGTTGCCGATTCCATGGTGAACCCTATTGTGATTCAATGTTAGAATTTTTGGGACGATTTTTTTTTCTATAAAAAATTCAGCACAATGCAGGCTATAAAAGTTTAGGTTACATTTGTGCTCTGTATATTTACTGAGTTTCCCTTTTCTCATGAGACTGTGACTGGCAAACTCCACTAGGTGCCTCATTCATCTCCTGTCAGAGCAGTGTTTCCATCTGTACTCAACCAGTTCCCAGTTCAGCAAGACCGCTGGTAAGCTAGTCCTGGCCTGGCAAGGTGTGCGCTGCACTATTGCCATGCAATCCTCTATAGTTGTGGAATTGTTTCTGGTGCCCTTGTATCAAAACCAACCAGATTGTAGCAGCCTTTGGGGTTTTGGTGTCCCTGCAGGGAAACTCTAGCAGGGTGTGTTGGCATTGCAAAGGTAATATAAGGATCCTTACACAACTTGCAGAAGCTGCAGTGTCCTTTTGAGAAATGCCTTATCTTTTATGTCATTTAAAGTGCAGCAGACTGAAATGTTGTCTGTGTCCCTGATGTTAGCTAGCTGAGGAGTCTCTCTGCAGTTGGTTTCCAGCACATTAAGGCCTGTTAATGAGAATATAAAGACACAGCGTGGCCCTCCCCTCAGCTCACAGTTTTTAGTTCTGAGAAATAGCAGGGCTGCAGGATCTGACAATCAGTCTGCCTTTTGGTCTTGTTTTTTTTTTTTTTGCTTGTTTGTTTTGGTTGCTCGGCTGGTTGGCTGGCCACTCACCAACATCCCCTCACCTTACACAGGGCTGGCTCTTTCTTTCTTTTTGTTTTCTCTCTCTCGCTCTCTCTCTCTCTCTCTCTCTCTCTCTCTCTCTCTCTCTCTCTCTCTCTCTCTCTCTCTCTCTCTCTCTCTGTCTCTCTCTGCTCTCTCCCTCTCTCTGTCTTGCTCTCTGTCTCGCTCCCTCTCTCTGTCTTGCTCTCTGTCTCGCTCCCTCTCTCTCTCTCTGTCTCTCTCTGCTCTCTCCCTCTCTCTGTCTCCCTCCCTCTCTCTGTCTCGCTCCCTCTCTCTGTCTTGCTCTCTGTCTCGCTCCCTCTCTCTCTCTCTGTCTCTCTGTCTCTCTCTGCTCTCTCCCTCTCTCTGTCTCGCTCCCTCTCTCTGTCTTGCTCTCTGTCTCGCTCCCTCTCTCTGTCTCTGTCTCTCTGTCTCTCTCTCTCAGCAACACTTTTTTTACTCAAAAGTGTTTAACATTGCACTTTGACAGTCACTTGGTGTTACCAGTGGATAGTTGAAACGGTTGTGTTGTATTCTCACTTTCTCTTCCTCGACAAGAAGCCATGTTAAGTCACGAACCTTCCTCCGGCTGATATGTCCGCGCTGTGAAACTCCCCGCAATATGTCTGACAACACTCACACATATACCATCTTGGCTCAGCTCAGAGATGGCTTTTGATGCCAAATGGGATGAGATTAGACGTTTTCTTCTCTCTCCATTTGTTTATTTTTTGTTTTATGCGTAGGCGGATGTTGTCATCTAAGAAGAGCGCTGCACAGATTGCAATGTTCTTTGTGAGTGAGTGTGTGTGTGTGTGTGTGTGTGTGTGTGTGTGTGTGTGTGTGTGCATGTCTTTGCATTCTATATATGACTGTAGGAACCTATTCAAGTGTGTTGAACTCGCAAGCTGTCAGTTTTATGCAGTTCCCCTTAAAGCACACACGGAGACACACCAATACACACACTTGTGAGTCTTATTTTTAGCTGGCCAGGGGCCCAGAATTGTTTGAGTGGTAGAGGGATGGAGGGAGGGAGTTACTGTAGGGGTGGAAAGTATTTTCTTCCTTGCAAGCGGGTTATATAGTGGACTAGAGGCAGTAAAGTGCAGGGTTTGGAGGAGGAGCAGGCTTTTCCACGACCAGTACATTTCACTAAACCAAGCTTTCTAAATTTTGGGTCAAGGTCCCATTTGTGGTCACCTGATTTCGAAAAAAAGTGCCCGGAAGACTAAAAAAATATCAGGACAACATTTTGTCGAGTGGTTATTTGGAGTTGTGTCTACAACACCCACATACAGTTAATTCACTGCTGAAATGAGAATTTGTTTTGTTTGATTTTACCCCCCACTGTCATTGGCCTCAAGAAAGTAAATTCCTCAGACTTCTATCTTTCTTGCAGTAAGCATTCATAGGAAAAGATGGCAAATGGTATTTCTTGGGTTGTTTTGCTTTTCTTTTTGGTTCATTTGTTTGTTTGTCTGTTTGTTTGTTTTTCTGACACCAACATCCCTTCATCACACATCCTGACTACTGCATGTGACACCAGCCTGCTGTGTTGTTATTTTGCTCTGGGTAACAGTAAAATATTTGGTTAGCTGAAGCTTCCTTTTCATGAGGGTTGCCTTTTTTGTGATGGCTTGAAATGGTGGTCGTAACAAGTGGGAGCCTGTCCTGTTTGTGGACCTCCAGTTAATCTGTTTGTATGTGTCGGAAAGACTGTTTGTGGTGAACACGCCACGCCATGCGTTGCTGGGAGGCTGGCGGTAATTGGTTGTTTGTTTGATGTTGATTTGACTTGGAGATTTTCTTGAATCTTGGGTATTTTGCTGTATGGCAGTCACTATGACAGAGTAGATGAGCAGGTTGTTTTAATAGTGTGCAGTTTCAGGGACCTTTTGGGTTGTAGCTCTTCCATTTTGGCTGCCTGTGTGGGGCTTTCATTAACTTCCCCAAGATAGGTTGTAGCGGCAGTTCCTCTTTATGAGGTGTCATTGAGTTTGTTTTGTTTTTTTCTTAGCCTGTTTGCTATTTTTGTGTGTCTGTGCTGTCAGAGGCGTTTTTCTGGAGAGCACCCTGGAGCACTGGCTGGGGCAGCTGGCCTTCCCCAATGCCAGTGGTTTATATGTGCATAAGGACCCACTGCCAGTACACACACACGACGACAAGCGTCAGGCAGTTTTCTGTTGGCAGTGTGGCCCAGTGGTCAGCGCTGTTGCCTCACAGCAAGAAGGTCCTGAGTTCGATCCCCAGGCCATCCCAGGTCCTTTCTGTGTGGGGTTTGCATGTTCTCCCCATGTCTGTCTGCATGGGTTTCCTCCGGGTGGTCCGGTTTCTTCCCACCATCAAAAAGCCATGCATCCAAGCACCGCTTATCTCAATTGGGGTCATGGGGATGCTGGAGCCTATCCCAGCAGTCAATGGGCAGCAGGCAGGGAGACACCCTGGACAGGCCGCCAGTCCATCACAGGGCCGACACATTCACACCTAGGGACAATTTAGTATGGCCGATTCATCTGGCCTACATGTCTTTGGACTGCATGCATGCATGCATGCATGCATGTTAGGATTAATACTCCTGTCTGTGTCCCTGACCAAGGCAATGGAAAGAAGAACTGGAGTTGGTCCCCGGGCGCTGCAGCTGCCCACTGCTCCTATACAATAGTTTGGGTTAAATGCAGAAAACAAATTTAATTGTAACCTGTACAATGACAAAATACAGGGGCTTTCTCTTAGAGGGGAAAAGCTCCTGTGTTTGCTGGTCCTTGTGTAAATGTGTGTGTTGTGTGGTCAGCACTACCTTGTTCTTTTAACATAGTTGATTGGTTAGGCAAGATCAGCTTTTAACTATGCAATTATGGAGTCCAAAGTCAAATCCTGTGGTTTTTTAGTTTATGAAGCAAGACCGAAAAAATGTCCCGTAAATCCAGAAATACAAACAGGTGATGGGTGAATTAACATACTGGGTAGAAGGCAATAGAAGGTCTGCTCACATGAGATCTCCTGTTAGAAGAATATATTGCAGTACCTATATTTCGAGCAAATAGCTGGGTTAAGCTTACTGCTGAGCAGTATATGTGAATGGAAAAGGAGAAAGATAAACTGACCAGTGTCTATTCCAAATAGAGGAGAAAATGCGGATGCAGGATTGGAAGTTGCAGAGGTGCCAGTAGGGAGGGTTAAAGTTGAATGGTTAAAGCTGGGGTCAGCAGTTTTTTTGGGTTTTTTTTATGTCATCATTGGGCAAAAATTCCACAATAATCTTTTTTGCAATTCAAGTGGTCTGAGAGAAAACTAGACTTCTGCACCACCTCTTGGCTCTTTATTCAGGATTTAGAAACTCTAGCCCGGGATGGAAGATTTGAGCCAATCACGGCTCAGTTCAGAGAGAGGGCGTTCCTACTGACTGTTCCACAAACACGAACGTGACGTGCGTGTACGCGATCGATTCGCGCCCAACCTGCCCCACTCGTCGCTTGCATTTGTAACCCTAACCCTAAAAATCAACAAGACCAACTCGAAATGGCTGTTTCACATGAACAATACTGTGTAACTAAGAGATCTGCAGAAAGAAAAAAAATCGATAGATTATCAACTACGATACAAGATTCAGGAGTCTCGCTTTGACCTTTCC